>NC_052168.1:23529927-23557427 GCF_902713615.1 Scyliorhinus canicula | reverse complement strand
CTGACCTTGCCAGTAGCATCCCGTGAATAAATTAATGAAAAGGTTTGATTCAAACAACAGTTTTTCTATTATGATATTCAGCCTGTTTTCCTGAAGTAGAAAGCACTTTCAGATGCATGTAGCATCCTTCTCATTTCTAAGATATTCTCCATATAAAATAGAATTGTGAGAAACATCTTCTGAACTGCACAAAATTGCAGATTTCCTGTGAATTCCAGTCACGCAGATCTAACGCTCTCTAATTTTTGGTAGGACGAATAGAAAATCATACAATATTAGGAAAGTGTATACAATATTAGGAAAGTGTAAAGGAGCAAAGGAATGTATGAGTACAATCACTAAAAGTAACGACAGGTTAATGAAGCCAAGAGAAGAAACAAGGACTGGGGTTCACGGTAGAGGACAGAATTGAAAAGCAGAGAAGTTATGTTAAACTTGCATAGAACCATACTTCGGAGAACTGATCAGTTCTGGACTCCATATTGTAAAATATAGAATAAACTAGAGGGGGCGGCAAGATGATTCACAGGATCCGTCAGGAAAGATTGAACTGATTGGAGATTTTTTGTCCTGAAAAATTAAGACAGATTACAGAAGATGTTGAGAGGATGCCTCCAATTGTGAAGGAAATAAAACTAAGAGTCATAAATGTAAAATATTTACCAGGGAATCCAATAAGGAATTCAGAAGAAACCCCTTTATTCAAAGGGTGTATAAGAACATTTCCATATGCAGTAAAGTTGCCACAGTCCCAGATGCTGGGCAGCATGGTTGCACAGTGGTAGCACTGTGGCTTCACAGCACCAGGGTCGATTCCCGCTTGGGTCACTGCCTGTGCAGAGTCTGAACGTTCTCTCCGTGTCTGCATGGGTTTCCTCCGGGTGCTCCAGTTTCCTCCCACAAGTCCCGAAATCCCGAAAGACGTGCTTGTTAAGTGAATTGGATATTCTCAATTCTCGCCCAGTGAAGCTGAACAGGCGTCGGAGTGTAGCAACTAGGGGATTTTCACAGTAACTTCATTGCGGTGTTAATGTAAGCCTACTTGTGACAATAATAGAGTATTATATAGGCTGCTTTCCTCTTTGGGGGGTGGAAGGGGGGTGAGAGAGAGAGAGAGAGAGAGAGAGAGAGAGAGAGAGAGAGAGAGAGAGAGGAGAGAGAGAGAGAGAGAGAGAGAGAGAGAAGAGACGACTGGTGTTTGAGCACCCTGAGAATCACCACACCTCATGAAGGTTAAGGCGGCGGGACATTCACGAATAACCTCAGCCGGTTCAGGGATTCAGCCTGCACTGTTGGCCTCACTCTGCATCATAAGCCAGCTGTCCAGCCAACTGAGTTAAACCAGCCCCCACAAATAGTAGTTGGGGAAGAGGGGGAGGGAATGGTATTACATGGATTTAAGAACACAAGAAAAAGGAGCAGGGAAAAACAATAAATGGCCCTCAAGCTTGCTTCCCAATTCAAAAAGTTAATGGCTGAACTTCAACATTAACACCACTTTCCCCGTACTATCCCTATCCCCTAGGTCATTGCTGTCTCATATTTTTTAAACTCCTACACTGGCAGAAATAACAGCTCTTATTTATTTATTTTTTATTTTTAGATTACCCAATTATTTTTTCCAATTAAGGGGCAATTTTTAGGGGGCCAATCCACCTACTCTGCACATTTTTGGGTTGTGGGGGCGAAACCCACACATACACGGGGAGAATGTGCAAACTCCACACGGACAATGACCCAGAGCCGGGGTCGAACCTGGGACCTCAGCGCCGTGAGGCAGCTGTGCTAACCACTATGCCACCGTGCTGCCCTTGCCACCGTGCTGCCCTATAACAGCTCTCTTACGAAATGCAGGTCAAGGTGGTAGTTAGCTGAGGGATTTCATATTTAACCAATATCAAATCATTTATTTTTTCCAATGTATTTAGAGCATCGAGCTCTTTTTTTCCAATTAAGGGGAAATTTAGCATGGCCAATTCACCTACCCGGCACATCTTTTTGGGCTGTGGGGGTGAGACCCATATAGACACGGGGAGAATGTGCAAACTCCACATGGACAGTGACCCGGGGCCAGGGACAAACCAGGGTTTCGGCGTCGTGAGACAGCAGTGCTAAGAACTTTCCCAAAACAGATAATAATCTTTACTGTCACAACATAGAACATACTGTGAAAAGTCCGTAGTTACCACTTTCCAGCTCCTGTTTGGGTACGCAGAGGGAGAATTCAGAATGTCTTTTGGGACTTGTGGGAGGAACCCAGAGCACCTGGAGGAAACCCACGCAGACACAGGGAGAACATGCAGACTCCGCACACAGTAACCCAAACCGGGAATTGAACCTGGACCCTGGCGCTGTGAAGCCATAGTGCTAACCACTGTGCTACCGTGCAACAGAGAGAGCATGGCAGAATAATATCCAACTGGAAGCATTTGGAAATTATACCCCAAACCAATTCTGAGAATCTCCAACCCTCAATGCCAATATGCACTGTCAACCAGGGGTGGTTTTGCACACTGGGCTAAATTGCTGGCTTTTAAAGCAGACCCAGGCAGGCCAGCAGTATGGTTCAATCCCCGTACCAGCCTCCCCGAACAGGCACCGGAATGTGGCGACTAGGGGCTTTTCACAGTAACTTCATTGAAGCCTACTTGTGACAAGTACATAGAACATAGAACAGTACAGCACAGAACAGGCCCTTCGGCCCTCGATGTTGTGCCGAGCCATGATCACCCTACTCAAACCCACGTATCCACCCTATACCCGTAACCCAACAACCCCCCCCCCCTTAACCTTAATTTTTAGGACACTACGGGCAATTTAGCATGGCCAATCCACCTAACCCGCACATCTTTGTGATTTTCATTTCATTTCAAATGTTCTCCGATGGGCAGAGAGAAGACAAAATCTATTTAAGTTTCTTCTGACAAATGATTCATACAACAATACATCCCTATAAAGTTTACAAAGCATCTGCCTAGATCAGACATCTGCCATACCAAGGCAGAGGTTTTGCTACATTAACAGATTTTTGAGTAAAGGATCCACGCTCCTTCTACTTTGCTCCCCAAAAGGCACCTTAAATTCTTCTACACTAAATAACGAAGTCCTGAAGGGGTAACGGCCTTGTGAGCCACTCACTGTATAAACTTTCCTTTCTGCCATATTTATAAATTAATTTCTCTTACGAGAAGGGAGTAATAGGAATCAACAGTTTGCAAGACAGGGGTCCGATGTCATCCTGTCATTTATATTAAGGCTGCATTTAGACTTGAAACGTTAGATCCCTTCTCTCCACAGACGCTGTCAGGCCTGCTGAGATTGTCCAGTAGTTTCTGTTTGTGTTTCAGATTCCAGCATCCGCAGTAATTTGCTGTTATCTAATACAATGGTTAAACTTGAGTTTGGCAATAAGAGTGAAATCCTCCGGACTATGCATCCAACAGTGCAAGTACAGCGAGTAGTGTTGCCTGATGCACAATGAAGCATATATGCCACGTGCTAAAATTTAGTATCCATTTCAGCCAAATTATTTTGCATTTCTGAGGAAGGACTCTGGTTCATCACTGATTATCAGACTTAACAAAACTATCATCTGTTGATGAGTTGGCGGAGACAGCAGGAAAGAAAGTTGTCTGCACTGCACTAAGCAGCCAACCAAACTAAGAAAGAGGACCTCCTGTAACATTTGCTGAACTTGGAATTGAGCAGTGGTCAGGTTTTTAAAAAATATCAGTTGCAGTAAATCACTGAAGTTGGGTGAGATGTGGCACTGTAAATTAATGAATCTGTTTTCCTTAGATTTCAGGAATCAGATTTTTTTGCCTCCTCAACAAATGTAGCCCATGAAATAGTAACATTCCTAAATTCATGTAATAAGCAGGAAAAATTATGAGTGAAAGGAAATGGCAATGGGCTTTGAACAGTTATTGCAGCACAGCACTGATTTATGCTAAAAGTGTAACCTGGCTTAAAGTGCCAGATTGGATCCCTATAGCAACTAAACCAATGAATACAGATTTCACCACAATTAGTAAATTATTTTTTCTAGAGCACATTATTTTCTGAAATGTCATTAAACTTCTAATTCAGAGCAGTTGTCAGACGCACCAAAAACACAGGTTTTAACTTTTTTTGTTAAACAGATGCTTGAAAAAGGTGCAATTTCCAGAATACCACCAATGGGGTTTCTGAAAAAAGTACAGGGAAAATGGAACACAAAAGACCATTTAAACAAAAAAATAATTTACTAATTGTGGTGAAATCTGTATTCACAACTGTAAGCAAAAATAGGCTTTGCAGGAATTTGATCCATTTTAAGTTTATAATTTTAGGGTTAAATCCAAGAACTACCAGAAACATCGAAGCCCAAAATAATGCACATATGAACTGAGAAGTCACTTTTAAAACAAAAAAAAGAAATCCGACACGCAGTTATTAATTGAAAGAATGGGGCGGCCACGGTGGCGCAGTGGTTAGCACTGCTGCCTCACGGTGGCAAGGACCCGGGTTCATGGTCTGTGTGGAGTTTGCACATTCTCACCGTGTCGGCATGGGTCTCACCCCCACAACCCAAAGATGTGTCGGGTAGGTGGATTGGCCACGCTAAATTGCCACTTAATTGGAAAAATATTATAATTGAAAGAATGAAGACACAGGATTCCAGAGTTTAAAATAAAAGACATTTTACTATACAAGAGTCAAACAAAACAAACATTAAACACCATCATGGGTAACCACAAGTTAAATATGAATTGATCAATTTAAAAAAAATAAAATTTAGTGTACCCAATTCTTTTTTCCAACTAGGGCAATTTAGCGCGGCCAATTCACCTATGCTGCATTTCGTTTTGGGTTGTGGGGCCCGACCCACGCAAACATGGAGACAATGTGCAAACTCCACATGGACAGTGACCCAGGATCAGGATCGAACCCGGGTCCTCGGCACCGTGAGGTAGTAGTGCTAACCAATGCGCCACCGGGTTGCCCGGTGAATTAACCAATTTATAAACTACAAATGATACATTAAATGACAGGTACAACCAAGACAGATCTTATAAATTGGCACAACAGTCCACCCAGCATGTATGTCAACCACCTCTGTTACCAAGTCCCTCAAAACTATCTTCCCCATGTTGAATTTTTGCTCCTCTTTTAGAGATTTAGCCTGATTCCTAGCCAACAAAATTCCACAATCAACCAGAATTCCATGCACACGATATTCACCAAAAATGGCACACGTCTGGAGATCCTTAATGTGCTTATGAGGGTTTGGATGGCATAGATCCAACGCTACCTTCCAGTAACAAACAGCTGCAGCAACTGTAGTTTTACCCGTCTCAAGTCTCTTGTCTGCCTGCACTGGGATCATCTTCATCTGAATTCGAATGGCCGTCTCCTATTTATATGCTCCCAACCAGCTTTAACCTGCCAGAAGTCTTGGTTTCCAGCTTGTCTCAATTCTCCTTTGAAATTGGGACGCTGGCGCACGGTGGCGCAGTGGTTTGCACTGCTGCCTACGGCGCCGAGGGTCACTGACCATGTGGAGTTTGCACATTCTCCCCATGCCTGCGTGAGTTTCAAACCCACAACCCAAAGATGTGCAGGGTAGGTGGATTGGCCACACTAAATTGCCCATTATTTGGAAAAAAATTATTGAGTACTCTAAATTTATTTATTTTCTTTTAAATACACCGTAAAGACAAATTTCTTCAAAAACTATTCTTTACTTCTCTTTAACTTGGCAAAACACACGCATTTCCAGGTGATTTATTGAACATGAATTTTGGAAAAAATGAAACCTCAAATAGAGAGCACCTACCCAAATGCAGTCAAAACTGGAAACTGCACAAACAGGATTAAGAAAGTTTTTCATTTAAAGAATGTTATTCCTAAATTACAGTATACAACTTAATATTGAAGTGTACAGGGAATGTATGTAGTCCCTACTCCACAGAAGATGGCAAACATGATTTTTTTAAAAAGAAATCATTTAATTCTTCGAGTCACTTTGGAAGTATTTACTGAAGGTCAGGGAGGACTTTCTGAAGGTCAGGGAGGAGATAGCAGATGCTCTGAAGATGCTATTCCAAACTTCACTAGATACAGGGGAGGTACCGGAGGACTGGAGAAATACAAACTTAGTTTTATTGTTTAAAAAACGGATTGAAGGAAATGTCAAACAATTATAGGCCAGCTAGTCTTGCGTCGGTGGTAGGCAAATTAGCAGGACCAAGGATTAACTGTCGCATAGAAAGACATGGACCAGTCAGGATTAATTGTTACACAGAAAGGCATGGACTAGTCAGGATTAATCGTTACATAGTAAGACATGGACTAGTCAGGATTAATTGTTACATAGAAAGGCATGGACTAGTCAGGGATGGTCAGCATGGATTTGTTAAAGAAAGGTCTTGTCTCATAAATTTGATCAAATTCTTTGAGAAAGTGGCAAGAAGGGTTGATGAAGGTAGTGCAATGGATGTGGTGTACATTGATTTTAGCAAGGCGTTTGACAAGGTCCCACAGGGCAAAAAAGTAAACACCCATGAGATACGGGGCAATGTGGCAAAATGGATTAAAAAGTTGGTTTAGTAACAGGAAACAAAGGGTAATTGTCAATGGTTGTCTTTGCGGATGAAAAGTTGTTTCAAGTGGTGGGATCCTTACTGTTGGTGTTATATATTAACGATTTAGACGTGAACTTGGGGGACACGATTGGGAAATTTGCAGATGACACAAAGATTGGTTGAGTAGTGGACAGTGTAGAGGATAGCTACAATCTCCAAAACTATATAAATGGGTTGATAGAGTGGGCGATAAAGCGGCAGATGGATTTTAACACAGAAGTGCGAGGTCATACATTTAGGGAGGTCAAACAGTTATAGGGAGTGCACAATAAATGGAATATACTAAAAGGGGTAGATGAAGTGAGATATGTTGACATACAAGTATACAGGTCCCTAAAGGCAGCCATTCAAGTAGACAAGGTTGTAAAGAAAACATATGAAATGTTCTCCTTTATTGGCAGCAGAAGTATAGAATATAAAAGTACGGATATAAC
Source organism: Scyliorhinus canicula (assembly GCF_902713615.1). NCBI lineage: Eukaryota > Metazoa > Chordata > Chondrichthyes > Carcharhiniformes > Scyliorhinidae > Scyliorhinus > Scyliorhinus canicula. The sequence continues at coordinate 23,550,367 of NC_052168.1, read as the reverse complement.
ATTGGAATCGTATAAAACACTGGTGAGGCCACAACTGGAGTATTGTGCACAGTTCCGGTCTCCACATTACAGGAAGGACGTTATTGCTCGGGAGAGAGAGCAGAGGAGGTTTACAAGAATGTTGCCAGGGCTGGAATAGTGTAGCCAGGAGGAGAGACTGGATAGGTTGGGGTTATTTTGCTTGGAAAAAAGAAGGCTGAGGGGTGACTTGATTGTAAAAAATTACGAGGGGAAGAGATAAGAATGGACATGATCAAATGGTTTCCCTTGGCGAATTCAAGAACCAGGGGGCACAGATTCAAGATAAGTGACAGAAGGCATGGAGGGGACACTTGGGTGGGGTGCAGGAAGGTGGGATTAGAAAGGGGACCTGGGTGTCCTCGGGCTGGCATGGACAAGATGGGCCGAATGGCCTCCTTCTGTGCTGCCCCTTCTGTGCTGTAACTTTTCTATGGTTCGAACAGTGGTTTTAAAAATTGATTTCATGTGAAGAACAAACATATCCTGTGAACACAGGGTTCTGTACCAATGTTCCTTTTCTTAAATCAGTTTTGGCTGTCGGGTACTGAATTTTCTACAAAAATGCACAAAAAAACTGAAAAATGCAAAGCAATTTTGAGACCACATAGCAGACATCCAAACCCCATACATACACAGCCTACTGCTGACTCACCAGTATAAAACTATACAAGCCACGGAGCAGTTTTAGTCCCCTTATCCAAGGGGAGATATACCGGCATTGGAAGCATTCTAGAGAAGGTTCACTAGGCTGATCCAGAGTATGGAAGGATTTTCTTATGAGGAGAGGTTGAGTAGTTTGGGCCTGTACTCATTGGTGTCTAGAAGAACAAGAGGTAATCTTATAGGATTCTCAGGGGACGTAAATGCTGTGAGGTTGTTTCCCCTTGGGGAGAATCTATGACCAGAGGGCATTCTCTCAGACCAAGGGGTCGCCCATTTAAGACAGAGATAAGGAAGAATTTCTTCTCTCAGAGGGTAGTAAATCTATGGACGTCTTTACCACGAGAGAGCTATAGAGGCTGGGTCATTAAGTATGCTCAAGGCTGAGATAGGTAGGTTTTCAATCGGCAAGGGAATCAAGGGTTATGGGGATAAGGTGGAAAAGTGGAGTTGAGAATTATCACATCAGGGCAGCACGGTGGCACAGAGGTCTCAGGTTCGATCCCGACTCTGGATCACTGTCCATGTACAGTTTGCACATTCTCACCGTGTTTGCGTGGTTTTCGCCCCCACAACCCAAAGATGTGCAGGGTAAGCGGATTGGACTCGCTAAATTGCCCCTTAATTGGAAAAAATTAATTGGGTACTCTAAATATTAAAAAAAGATCAGTCATGATCATAGTGAATGGTGGAGCAGACTTGATGGGTCAAATGGCGTACTTCTGCCCTACATCTGATGGTATTTGCAAGACCACTTCAGAGGACAATCAATCACAAAAAGTTTTGGCAAAGAGTCTTCCAGGCTCAAAACGTTAGCTCCCTTCTCTCTCCACAGATGCTATCAGACCTTTTGAGATTGTCCACTATTTTTTGTTTTTGTTTCAATCACGCCTAGTGTGGGATTGATGTCACATAAAATGGTAGGCATAGTACATTCTTTCCTCATCAATAAACCAGTTGGTGCTTTCATGACAATCTGACATCTTCGCAGTCACTTTTACTATTCATTGGCATTCTCTGGATTATTAGTCCACTAACACAGCCAACGATACATCTTACTTTAGCAAGTAAAATTGTGCATAAAACCTTCAACTCTATGGACATATATACATAGAACAATTTGCACAGAAACATGCTATTTGGCCAAAATAGTCCACGCCAGCACTAATGCTCTACACAAGCTTCCTCTCACACCTCTTCATTTAACCCTGATCAGAAGATACACAAGATGAATTTTGTTCTACAACATCAAAGTTTTATAGTAATTTTTATTGGTGTCACAAGTAGGCTAACATTAACACTGCAATTAAGTTACTGTGAAAATCCCCTTGTCGCCACACGGGTAGCCAACTTTACAGTAAAACTATTCCTATTGTAAATAACAATAAATGTTGGAAAAACCCTCAACAAGAACTAGACAGAAATACGGTTTTATAGTAAATACATGATTTGGTAACAATTAAAAAAAACAGACATGCTAGAAACCTTTTAAGGAGTCTCAGAAATATTATACGTAAATATTAAAAAGGTAGGGCGGCACAGTGGTTAGCACTGCTGCTTCAAACTCAGGTTTGATCCCGGCCTCGGGTCACTGTTCGCGTGGAGTTTGCACAAACTCCCTTGCCTGCGTGGGTCTCACCCCCACAACCCAAAGATGTGCAGCGTAGGCAGATTGGCCAAATTCAAACAGTTCAAGTTCAACTTTGGATTTGCTTTTAAACTTTCAGCTTTGCAAAACAAAGCCACAGAGGAAACATAGGAAAAATCTTGGGATTTACACAAGTCCTTAATAACACAGTTTAGGATTGTAGGGCCACCAGAATCTCAATACAAGTATCGCCAGGGTCATTCTCAAGTTTACTTCGGGTCAATATGCCTCTTGACCCCACAACTCAACCTAGTGTGCTATATAATTCAAAATGCTCTCTCCAGCTGCTACACAGGCTTGAGATCAAAAATCTATATTTACCGCTAGATCATGTTCACGGTATTAATAGAAATGGAGTAAAAATTTCAAACACACATTACACTTGACTGAAATTTTAGTGACTACTGGTGCATCCATACAAACTAGGTGTAACTATTGAAAATTTCCCTGACACTGGCATATCAATAAGGTGATATGCAAGAGAGATTTACAGATAAGAGGCGACCTTTGTTGTTTCACAATTGCAAATGAAAAGTAACAATGGGTAGAACAGAAAATAAAAAGCTATGAAAACTTTAGCAGATTACAACATAAAGTTCTTATTGCAAGCACTTGGAATTACAAAAATACATTCAAACAGAAAGGAATAAAACAAAACGTCTCCAGCATGTATACCAGGCGTCCTAAATCTTTTCTGAATGGAAAGATAGGCAAATGTACACCTAACTACTCAGAAAGAGATTGAGAGAGGTTACAAAATTAATCAAAAAAATCAGGGTTTTTGAGAAAGGTTTTAAATGAGGTTAGACAAAAAATACCTCTATCATTAATAACAGTCTTCAAAAAGAAGGGTGAAATGCTCAAAAGAGAGTAAGAATGAGAAAGGTATGGAGATAAGATGAGGTACACCCCTGAGGCAGGTCTGAAGACAAACACAAGGACTTCTCATTTAATAAGCTGCAGATAGGGAAGTATGGAAATGGAATTAAGCAATAGATTGGAGTAATTGGATGAAGTGCAGAAACGTGACAGGAAAGTATATCACTGAAACAGAAGGGAAGCACCTACAAGCCTGCTGAGAGACCAACCTTGTTAAATAGTGCAGAATTTGGGTAATATTAACGAGAAACAACAACTGGATACTAATGAGATCAGATGCTGAGGTGGATGTGTGCAGTAATGAGAAATGACAAAATCAGGAACTAGTACATCAGGACTCAATGAAGATTGTGGGGGCACTTAATAAAGAAGCCTAGAAGAGATTGAAATGGTATGGTCACCTGTTGCAGAGAGAGATAGAAAGAAAGTGAAGGAAATAGGGTGAAGCAAGAGATGGAAGTGGGACTGTCAGGGAGGAGACAGCCAAATGAAAAATTACAGTGCTGAGAGGCTTGAACACAGTGGGAGTGGAAAAGGAATGGGTGACTAACAGGTGATGGAGAAGGGTGATCAACCAAGCAAAATGGGAGAAGCCAAAAGACGCAGAGAGCCAGGGTAAAGTTAAGTAAAAGATCACGTGGGACGGGCAGGTGCTGGAAAGGATATGACAGATGCATTTTGGGCAAGTTGATGTTTGAGAAATGTAAAATGAGAGGCGAATTAAATCATCAAATTTAGAGATTGAAATGTGGATCCGAAATTCAGAAGCAATAGGGCGGCACGGTGGCGCACTGGTTAGCACTACTGCCTCACGTTTGACCCTGGCCCGGAGTCACTGTCCGTGTGGAGTTTGACAATTCTCCCCATGTCTGCGTGTGTCTCACCCCAACAACCTAAAGATGTGCAGGATAGGTGGATTGGCAACTCTAAATTGGCCCTTCATTTATAAATTTTTAAAAATACACGCGCTTCGAAGCTCGGAATCAAAATCATAATTTTGCATCCAGTCCAGAATAAAGGAATGACCAAAGAGAATAGAATCATAGAACATACAGTGCAGAAGGAGGACATTCGGCCCATCGAGTCTGCACCAACCCACTTAAGCCCTCACTTCCACCCTATCCCCGTAACCCAATAACCCCTCCTAACATTTTTGGTCACCAAGGGCAATTTATCATGGCCAATCCACCTAACCTGCACATTTTTGGACTGTTGGAGGACACTGGAGCACACGGAGGAAACCCACGCAGACACGGGGAGAACGTACAGACCCCACACAGACAGTGCCCCAGCGGGGAATCGAACCTGGGACCCTGGCGCTGTTAAGCCACAGTGATATCCACTTCTGCTACCGTGCTGCCCTCAGTGGAAGAAAGTTTTTTTTACGGTCCAATTCTAGGAGGTGAGAACAGATGAAGTCAGTATCACGCAAGATTTAACAATTAAAAAAATTTTTTTTAGAGACAATGAAATCCAAGAGCTTTTCACACCGGGGCTGGAGGAGGCACAGGGACACATGCACACTTCATATAATAGCTTGCAATGTGCATCAGGTAGAATCTCAAGTTTACATCCCTCTGCCTTGACGGAGAAGTCAAAGAATTGGAGGAAATAAAAGCTGTCAAAGCCAGCGATGGGCAAACATTTAGCCGCTCTATAGCAACAGGGAAGTTACTCTGAGGGCCAGGGAATCATAGAATGGTTACAGGATAGGAGGCAATTTGGCCAGTCAAGTCTGTGCCAGCTTTCATCCAGAACAATTCAGTTGGGGCCGGTCGACCACACTTTCCTCTAAGCCAGCATTTTTTTTTTTTTTTTTTTAAATCAGGCTCACCCAATTTTCTTTGAAAGCCATATCTCAATTCGCCTCTCAGGAGAACCCCCACTTCTCCAAACTATCCCCGTAACACAAGACCCACATTCCTGGAACTATTTCTTAATCTTTCTTGCACCCTTTCCATTCACCGGAATGCTTCACGCAGGATGAATGGGCAGCACAGTAGCAGTGTTGCTTCACAGCGCCAGGGACCCTGGTTTGATTCCCGGCTTGGGTCACTGTCTGTGCGGAGTCGGCATATTAATAATAATCACTTATTGTCACAAGTAGGCTTCAATGAAGTTACCGTGAATTGCCCCGAATCACCACATTCCGGCGCCTGTTTGGGGAGGCTGGTACGGGAATTGAACCCACGCTGTTGGCCTTGTTCTGCATTACAACCAGATTTTTAGCCCACTATTCTCCCCGTATCTGTGTGGGTTTCCTCCGGGTGCTCCGGTTTCCTCCCACAAATCCCAAAAGATGTGCTTGTTAGGTGGATTGGACATTCCGAATTCTCCCTCAGGCACCATAGCGTGGCGACATGGGGATTTTCACAGTAACTTCATTGCAGTGTTAATGCAAGTCTACTTGTGACACTAATAAAGATTATGTTTTATAAAGGTTCATCATACTCTGTGCCTCTATTAATTAAGTCCAGGATTCGATAAGCCTTTTTAACCACCTTCTCAACCTGCCCAGCTGCCTTCAATAATTCTAGATGTGGAGATGCCGGCGTTGGACTGGGGTGAGCACAGTAAGAAGCCTTACAACACCAGGTTAAAGTCCAACAAGGTTTGTTTCGAACACAAGCTTTCGGAGCGCAGCTCCTTCACCCGAGGAAGGAGCTGCGCTCCGAAAGCTCGTGTTTGAAAAAAACCTGTTGGACTTTAACCTGGTGTTGTAAGACTTCTTACTGTGCTCAATAATTCTAGTGCATCTCTTATAATTCTAATCTGCCATGTTTATCAATCCACCAGCCTATTGCCCTCTTGAAGCCTATTTTTCGCTCAGTTCTCAATAATTTGCCAACCACAAATTTTAAAATGGTGCCCTGTACACCCAGGTTCAGTCATTAAGTATATCAAGGAAAGGAAATCAAGGAAGCCCTTAAAAACTTGATGTATACCTTTCTTCACCTAAATAAAAGTTCACCCTTTTTTAAATTCTCTCACGGAATCGGAGTGTTGTTGGTTCAGCCAGCATCACCCATCCTTAACTATTGGGGAATCAGGTGGTAAATTACTTGTCACAGAATTCCCAGCCTGTGAACTGCTCCTGTAGCCAGTATTTAACTGGCTAGTCCACTTCAGTTTCTGGTCGATGCTGCTTCCTGTTGCTCAGCAAACTTTGAAATCATGCCACTACGTCCCTTTTATTCCATGGGCCTCAACTTTGCTGACAAAGCTATTGTGTGGCACTATAATCGAGCATCTCTTGGAACTCCACATACACTACATCAACCACATTATCCTCATCAACCCCCCTTTACATCAAAAAAATAAATTACATTTGGTTAAAATACAATTTGTCTTGAACAAATCAGGTTGTCTTCCTTAATTAATTCACATTTGCGAAACTTTCCCCCACATTTTAATCACATCACCGGCAATCCCACAATTTAAAATGTTAACCAGTGACTTGATCCAAGTTTTCATGACATGAAGGGGAACAGACAGGGCAGCTAGTAACTAATTCTGCTAGTTGAGTAGTCTAGAACTAGGGAGAAGCATATAGTCTGAAAATCAGCCAGCCCATTGGGCTGATCAAATTATGGCCTTGATTCTGCTAGTGTTGGTCAATCTCAGCTTTGAATAGAAGGAATGATCCAGCCTCTGATGCTCTTTGGGGAAGAGAATTCCAAATACTAATAATAGCCCTCAGAAAACAAATTATCCCTTATTCCCTTAAATGGGAGACCCATAATTTCTTAAGCGTGCCCCCGCATTCCAGATTCCCCCGATGAGGTAACATCTTCTCAGCTTCCAACCAGTCAAGCCCTCCCAGAACCTCTGTTTCAATATCCTCATCTTCTAAAAGCCAGAGTGCATGTAACTTTCAAAAAAACACAACCAGAATAGTACAGTTCAACAACAACTTGCATTTATATATTGCCTTTCGCGCACGGACATAGAGCCATGTAGTGATACGAGGCCAGATGACTAAAACTTTGGTAAGAGTGTCTTAAAGGAGGGGAGGTGAAGAGGTGGCGAGATGTAGAGAGGGAATGATAGACCATAGGACTTTGGCAGCTAAAGGCACAGCCACCGACATTGGGAGTTTTAAAAATCAGAAATGCACAAGTGGCCAGAATTGGCAGAACACACAGATCTTAGGAGGGGGTGCTATCAGGCCTCAAGAGATGAAATAGGGAAGGGCAAGGCCATGGGGAGAGGATTCAAGAAAGACGAGAATGTAATAAAAGGTAAAGCATGGCAGAAAACAGGACCCAAATGTAGGTCAGCGAGCACAGGGGAAATGGGTGAGCAAGACTTTGAAGACGAAGGACACTAGCAGCAGAATTCTGATGACCAATAATGTGATAATAATAATAATCTTTATTGTCACAAGTAGGCTTATATTAAGTTACTGTGAAAAGCCCCTCGTCGCCACATTCCGGCACCTGTTCGGGTACCCAGAGGGTGGAATTCAGAATGTCCGATTCACCTAACAGCAAGTCTTTCGGGACTTGTGGGAGGAAACCGGGGCATCCGGAGGAAATCCACGCAGACACGGGGAGAACATGCAGACTCTGCATAGACAGTGACCCAAGCTGGGAATCGAACCTGGCGCTGTGAAGCCATAGTGCTAACCACTATGCTACCGTGCTGCCCCCGAAAGATTTAGTAGCTCAACCAGGATGCCTTGGAATAGAGGTAGAGGAATATATGACGGTTTCAGGAATAGAGAATTTGAGGTAAGGGCAGAGTCAGGTGATTTTAGAGGTGGAAATAGGTTGTTTAGTGATGCTGCAGATACATGGTGGGAAACTCATATTGGGATCAAATATAACACTACAGTTATGAATAGTCAGATAGCTGTCAGGGAATGTGATGGAGTCAGTGGTAAGGAAATGCAATTTGTGACTGGGACCAAAGACAATGGTGCCTGCCGTCTAAAATTTAAATGGAGGACATTTCTGCTCCAAGCCAAGTAGGCGGTCTGACAGTTTAAAGATAGGAGAGGAATCAAGAGAAGTGGAAGTGAGCTTAGTGCTATCAGGGCATATATGGAACTGACATTGTGCTTTCAGGTAATGCCACCAAAGGACAGCATCTTAGATGAGAAATAGGAGGGGGCCAATGATAGGTCCTTGGGAAACACCCGTGGTAATGGTGCACGAATGAAAAGAAAAGCAATTGCAGGTAAATATTTGGCTGCCACTGAATAGATACAAATGAAACCAGGTGAGTGCAATTTCACCCAGCCTGATGATAGTGGAGAGGTGTTAAATGAGGATATGTGGTCAACCTGGTCAAGGAGGACGAGGAGAGAAAGCTAGTCATTCTCACACTCAGCCAGTATATCCTTTGAGACATTAATAAGGGATAGAAAGGACTCAAACATGGAGTTTTGAGGAAGATGGGTACAAATTTAGCAGGCAACAGCACATTCAAGGATTTGGGAGAGGAAAGGGAGATTGGAAAAGGTGCAGTAATTTGCAAGAACAGAAGGTTCAGGGTTGGTTTTTGAGGGATGATGATAGACGATTTAAGAGAGGGCAACGGTACCATGTAAGAGAACCATTTTAAATCAGCGAGCAAAAGAAGCCAAGAAGGTAAGTTAGGTTGTCAACAGTTTAGTGGGAAAGGGGTCTAGAGAGCAAGAGGTAGGTCAAACGAACATCAGTTCCAAGAAAAAGCTGGAAAGAGCATACAGTAATACGATTAATTCATCATTGTAACCATCAGCATCACTAACAAGTGTCCTTGAAAACAATTATGAGCTTCATATTATTTACCTTTAATCCTATCTCTCTATAGATCTTTAAGTGGTGTTATTAATCGAATTTGCAGTTTTCTACATTTATTATATTTATAACTGAATGGTTATACCATTCAGGAAAAATGGAACAAGCGGAGGCTCTTTTCTGCCCAAAAAGTGGGGCGAAAGAGGCCCGATAGAGGCCTTTACACTTATGAACTTGGAAAACATGTTCCCACTAGACCAAATGGCCGTTTTCTGTACTGTAATGCTTTGTGATAACTGAAATTCCCTGACCACACTAACTTGTAATATCACACTAACTTCTAATGAGCAATGTGGATACATGTTACTCCTTAAAATTCATAGAACACGGGCAGCACGGTGGCACAGTGGTTAGCATTGTTGCCTACGGCACTGAGGACCCAGGTTCGAATCCCGTCCCTGGGTCACTGTCTATGTGGAGTTTGCACATTCTCCCCGTGTCTGCGTGGGTTTCACCCCCACAACCCAAAAAGATGTGCAGGATAGGTGGATTGGCCATGCCAAATTGCCCCTTAATTGGAAAAAATAATTGGGTACGCTAAATTTAAAAAAAAAATTCATAGAACATCGAACATAGCAAAGTCAAGATTTATAATGCAAGTTACTAACTGAAGCACTGGTAATAGGCAAGAGACCAATGTGCAATATTGCTATCATGAAAAATGTAACTTAATCTATGCTGTTCATTCCAATTAAAGGACTGGGACTAATGAACAATCATGAAAGACATTGTTGATAATTTAATCTATTAGGTTAATTGTCAAAATTTCAAATTTGTTTTTATCCCATATCAAAAGTTTGTCACTCCAATATTCTGCCAGTGCTCAGGTTGGTAGCACTCTGGCTCCAAAGTTCAAGTTCTACTCCAGGACTCCTCACAAAAAGCAAATCTGATACTCCAATGCAGTGTTGAGGGACACTTCGGAGATGCTTTCTTTGTCCTCTGACATGGACACAAAAATCCAACGGCACCAATTTGAAACGGAGTGGTGTCCCTCATTTTGTACACCTCAATTATTATCCCGTTACTCATTGTGGGATCCTTAGCTGCCGTGTTTCCTATACTACAACTGCGGTTACATTTCAAAAATACTCATTGGCTGTAAAGTGTTGGGGATGGCCTGTGATCAAGAAAGGTGCTATATAAATGCAAGTTTTCTTTTACTATTTAACAAATTTTTAAAAGTCTTTCGGGAAAATGTTCCAAGTATAGATTTAATCAGCTTTTTAAACTGTGATCAGTATAACCAAAAGCTCAGCTTAAATATTTTCAACTGACACACAGCTGTTGCAGTTAAAAGTTTCAACATTAGGATTCTACATTGAACTGCTGCAAAACTGAATTCACCTCAATCCCATGTTCTTAAACCAAAAATTGCAACGAACTGTAAAACTTTATTGCTTCCAAATACAACCAAAAATTGTTGAAGTATATTTTGATTTTAAAAATTAAAATATTTCCAATTCGTCACTACCACATTTTACAGAATATTTCAATTTCTTTGCAAATTCATAAACAAATACTTTTTTTGTACTTTTAAATTGAAGTTTTGATGTTATTGTGCAATACGCTCACATTTTCGTTAATTTGTTTTAGTGTGTCCTGCAGCAAATTAAAAATGTTTGCAATTGAGAATTTCACTGGAATAACACAACTCCCAACTATTGAGGAAATATTGCTCAATAATTACCTATTTTTCAATTGAGTTTTTCCAAATCTCAAGACTTTATTAGCTGATTTTCATTGCCGGCGTAGGGGAACATTCGGCAATATTTTGAATGTCACATTTCGAATGTGCGTCAGTAAACAGCTTTTCTGATGCAAGTAAATGTATGACCATCACCTTCCCTCTAATTTTATGTACAGAATGTCACATATGCCTAAATATCTAAGCAACTATTTTTCTTACTTCATGCAGATTAAAGAGGAACAAAAGTGCTTTCAACATATATGACAAGGTAACCAGCCACAGGCATTAAAGGGTCACTGGCATTGCTCTCCATAAGAGAGAGACAATTGGTTCTATATCGGTTTTGGGGGGGGGGGGGGGGGGGGGAGCGAGAGAGAGAGAGAGAGAGAGAGAGAGAGAGAGCAAGAGAGAGAGCGAGAGAGAGAGAGAGCATTCCCAAGCAATGAACAAGGCTAGGGGGCCTCCACGAACTACTACACTGGTTAGGGGATTGAACCTGCACCGTTGGATTCATTCTGTATCGCACTCTGCCCATTTAGCCAACTGAACGAACAGATCCCCACACTCAATATACAGACATGGCTTGGCATCATTTCCTGGGCACCAAATGCATGTCTGAATGCCATGGTAAGATTCTACAAGCAATGTTGTTTAAATACCACATATTGACATTCATATCACTCCCTCAGACACCAATACTCAGATTTAATTGACTCATTTGAGATAGTTAAAACATTTAAAGCCCTGGGGTCGGTTAACTCAATTGGCTAGATGGTCAGAAAGCAGCACAGAATGACAACAGCATGGGTTCAAACCCCCATACCGGCTGTGGTCGTTCATAGACACCTGACCACCTTGCCCCACACTTGTGCCCTTCAAGCTATACATAAAACCAATGGAGAGAGATGTCTATAGTTCTTTGTGGACTATCTTATGCTTAATTCTTTAAAAATTGAATTGTGCTCAGTAATAGATATTTAGCTCAAAACAACTAAAATGAACTATTCAATTATAGAATTTATCACAATTCCAGTTGGCTCAAACTCTTCCCATTAAATCAGGGTAGATTAACAGCACACTGGTTCAGTGCAATGGTGGTCATCAAAGTCCAAGTTTTAGATATTGCAAGGATCTGTAAATTATTCAGATGGAATACAAGCAGCCCTTTTTACACTGGCAATAATCTGCTAGAGCTCAATTTCCAATTATAAAGGATAAACTTTGAAAGTGTCTCCATAATTAAGCTGTGAATTGCTGCTAACTTGCCTGATTTGGCCACTACATGCATGAAACAATGACTGCCAAGAGACTACAGTCCATACAAAGTTATCTCTGTGCAATTCATCCTTTATGAATGTTTACTCTGAAAATTGAAACAACTAAACATACTACATTGTTTTGAAGCATATTAAGGAATTTGATCTTTTAAGTTCTCATATCAATGTTAATATCATTATCACTGAAGACAGTGTCAGAATGTGCAGGCCATTGAGAATTTATTGGGATTTTATGTATTTCCCCATCATATTTGTAACAGACTACTTTTCAACAAGGTGCCTTTCACAACAGTGAGCTAATTTATCAAATTTATAGAGCTTCAAACCAAAATTGCAAAATATAATTACACAAAAATATTCAGCACTTGTTATTAAATAATGTAAACCTTCCTTGGTGTCAATTTTTATTAACCACCCCCTCCCCTCAGTCTAATTCTATACTGTTAAACAATCTCAGCTGAGATGGCAAAGATACCACTACTAAAAAATATTACTGCAGAGTAATTGATCCCGGCCCACTGTCCCTCTGGAGTTTGCACGTTCTCCCTGTGTCTGCATGTGTCTCACCCCCACAATCCATAAAGATGTGCACTAAATTGGCCCTTAATTGATAAAAAAAAATCTTATTGCCACCATGAATACAAATAAACTTGGAAATTGTCTCTATTTTCCCATTAGAACAATACATGGGCGTGATGGCAGAAATTTATAACATAAGAATGAGGGCAGGAGACCCTTTGAAACTCCACAATTCAGAATCACAACTGATCATCTGCATCAACCTTCCCTTATCTCTTCATTTCAAAATTCTATCACCTTCTTAAAGTCATCCATAGTTTTCTGGGATAGAGAATTCACAGCTGTTTGAATAAGAAATTTCTCATTCAATTCTAAATGGCTGACCCCTAATCCTGAGACACTGATCCCAAGTTCAAGTCACTCCAACCAGGAAAAAGATCCTGCCAGGACCCTTACAGATTTTGTAGATTTCAGTGAGATCAACTCTCGTTCTTCAAAAGTCGAGGGTATATAGGCCTAGTCTAATCAACCATAGGATAAGCAGATTTAGTTTGCTGTAGCAAACCGCTGCCATAGACAAAATGGGCCAAATGGCTTCCTTCCGAGTCATAAGCGTCTTTTGGTCTATGGTTTATTGAACACACAATAACATGGATGAGAAATGGTTGCAAAAAGTTATACAGGGAATACACACTGGGAGACTTGTGGCTTATGGGAAATAAGCAGCAAATACACTGATAAATAACTCCCGAGCACCATAGGCATGAGCTAATTCACAGCAGCCACAGTATATTCTAATTAAGCAAGAGAATTTGTAAAAAGTTGCTCAAGTTCAATTAGTTCTATGGCACTCTGGCGAACATGGCACAGACTTAGAAACTAGCAAGTGACGTATGTACATAAAGATTAACCAACTCAAAATGGTGATAAAAGGTCAGTTGTAGTAACCTAGTGGCAACACGGTAGCACAGTGGTTAGCACTGTGGTTTCACAGCCCCAGGATCCCAGGTTCGATTCCCCACTTGGTCACTGTCTGTGCAGAGTCTGCACGTTCTCCGTGTGTCTGCGTTGGTTTCCTCCCACAGTCCAAAGACGTGCAAGTTAGGTGGATTGGACATGCTAAATTGCCCTTACTGTCCTAAAAAGGTTAGGAGGGGTTATTGGGTTACGGGGATAGGGTAGAAGTGGGGGCTTAAGTGGGTCAGTGCAGACTCGATGGGCCGAATGGCCTCCTTCTGCACTGTATGTTTTCTATTCTGTATGTTCTAACCTTTAATTTGATTCAATCAAATTCAAAACTGAATGCAAAATGAGGGGTTGAATTATTTAACAATTGCTGTCACGATAGTTGTAATATTTTAATACCTTTTGCTGCTGGTAGATTACCAGGAAATAACCTGTACACAAAGCACAAAATATTGTGCAATGTACTGGATTATGCAAATACAACAGGCTACTTTTTTTTCCCCACATGATAAATGGTTATAACATTTTATATCTTGGTATATATTTATATCTTGATTATTCAAAATCAATTCTTTAACGTCACCTGTATTGGATATGCTGAGCAATCATTCATGTGCTACTAATGGTGAACCATATCAAAATTCCATTTTATGATTTTTTACTGTAAGGTTGTGTAATTCAAGGGAGGATTGTCAGTATTCGGGAATGGAACGTTTTCCATCCCAGCTACTTCAGCATCAAGAATCTCTCGTTAGATACAGGATTTAGAAAATAAAGTTTTGCTCCAACAATCAGTCTCAGCTCAGTCATCTGTTTCACACACCTAAGCAGTCATTCTGTTGCTTGCATGAGAAGGCCAAATCCTGAAATTAATTTTGCAAGTCCTAATTTAATTTTAAAAGTTAGATTGTAGCATTTGAGCACAATTTTATCAAAACTCTAATACAATTTTTAACACTTAATGTTAACAGAAAAGCTGCATAACACAAGTGAAACCAGGAAGTCACTTTAATTTACATATTCCACCTCATTAATAGAAATTTGTATGACTACAGATTTACTTGTTTAAGATTCTGTGATTCAAACATCAGGTATATCCTGCACTAAAAGAATTGCATTCAGTGTTGCCTTAATGCAGTAAGAAACTGGCTAAAATTAAAACATGATCAAGTTCACAAGAAATTGTCATTTCAACAAAAGCTGAATTACAATATGATATGAAATCTGAAAAGTTTAATGAATCTTATACAATATTTTATGATTTTTACCATTAACTTACTTGAGGACGCATTAAACCATTCAGCGCCAATCTATGGAATATCATTGGGCAAAAAACAAGGACATACAAAATGTGTGGACAACGATGCATTATTCATATTTATAAAATTAGGATAATCCATGATACTTTTACACAAACAAAATCACCACTGCAAGCAATAAATTATTATTAAGAGAGTAGGTTCTTTCCAGTGGAATTGAAGTGGGGGGGGGGGGAACAAATTAATAGAGTGGGGGTGAGGCAGGAATAAAGACTGTTCAGAAATAATAAGTTGGGCTCGCACCAAAATTCAACCCAAAAGGATTAATCCCAATGTAAAAATTACTTCTCTACCCTCTTTTCTCCAGTCTTGCTAATAGCATTAGAATTGGGGAGCCAGTGCCAATGCTCAAATCCAACATTTGCTTGTAGGCACGTCCCTCAGATGTGGGAAATTACAGAATGCCCACAAGATAATATATTCATGCAGATTTGCAACTACAGCATTTGTCTCAAAAATGAGGAGACATATTTGTTCAGGTTAAACTAATGACAACTTTAAGACAGCTGGTTTACTTTCTAAAACGAACATAAAGTAATCAAAGCAACAGTTCAAAATACGTAGTAAACTCATTTAAATAATCAATCGCTGCTGACAACAAACCTGGGTTTAACACATGAGACTTGTAACAGTCATTTCTTTACCAAGCAGAAGAACCAGCATGATTACACACCATCTCCAATAGTTTTCAACATGGACAACATATTCTGCCATTAAATTGTCTTCACTAACTCTAAACTTTACTGGCTCACACATCTTTGCTAGAGTTCAAAAAGATTTTGAAAGAACACGGGCAAGATTCTCTGGCCTCCCTACAGCATGTTCCCCAGCTGCGAGAGGCAGCCCGCCAATGGCTGACCCCGGCTGTCAATGGGATTTCCCACTGAATCCACCCCATACAGCGGAGATACACATGGCGGGGGTGCGCCGTCGGAAGGACCGGAAGATCCCATCAACATGAGCAGCCAGAACATCTCACCCCACTACGCTTCCTATTTTAATAAGACCTCCAGCAGCTTTGCACTCTACCTACCTGTCATTCCATGGTGTTCCCCTTGAAAGTCTTAGCTAATAAATGGGGATTTTAAATTATTTTAAAACATTTTAACTAAAAAGCACAAAAGCAACTGTTGATCCAAGGACTGCATGTGGGAAGCATTCAGAATCAGACATTCAACAGCTCAGTCATTTTTGAAGCCGAACAGCAACCCATAGGATAAAAAATTACTGCAGATGCTGGAATCTGAAACAGAAAATATTGGACAATCGCAGTAAGTCTGACAGTGCCTGCAGAGAGAGAAGGGAGCCAATGTTTAGAGTCTGGATGACTCTATGTCGAAGCTGGGGGAAGGAGTTCACCTTTTCCCACTGACAGTCATCCAGACTCAAAACGTTAGATCCCTTCTTTCTCCACAGATGCTGTCAGACCTGCTGGGATTGTCCAGTATTTTCTGTTTTCGTTTCAGCAACCCGTTTGAACAAATCAGAACAAAATTGGGGAAAAAAACTGTCTCAACTCCCATAGCCAAGGAGACAATGGGACATCCCAAGAGGGAGGGAAAATAACACGTGGGCCAATGACTGGTTCCTAGTTTACACTCTTGAACGGGAAAAGGTATCCAGCAAAAGGGAAAACAGAAATGAAATGAAAATCACTTATTGTCACGAGTAGGCTTCAATGAAGTTACTGTGAAAAGCCCCGAGTCGCCACATTCCGGCGCCTGTTCGGGGAGGCTGGTATGGGAACTACAGAGAACTAACTGGAAGAGAAATTCTAGAGGTAAAATAACTTATGAGAAATAATTTGCATTTATATAGCACCTGTCCGGGCCAGAGACCGCGGCAAAGTGTTTTACTGCCAATGAAGTACTTTTGAAGTATATTGACTGTTGGCCACAATGTAGGAATAGTAGTCGATTTTCACTATCACAGTCCCAAGAACAGTAATGTGGTAATTACCAAATAATTTGTTCTTAGTGCTGTTGGTTGAGGGATAAATATTAGCCAGGACACCAACTTATTAAAACAAACCAGCTGCCTGTAACCGAACATGGCAATCAGACGCATCAGACTGGAATTCAAACTAACTACACTAATTCGACACCAAAAGACTGGGAAGAATGAAGAGGAGACAGATTATTTTAAGAATGTGTAAGTGTGCTTATGCACATGCATCTCAAAACGGCAAAAATCCAAAAACAGCACACAGAGGGTTTGCACCATTTTGACCATGGTTTGCCCGCTTAGGGCTTGAAACAAGCCATGCTGTTACATCCAAGTATGAGCTGCATCTTCAAATTTAAATACCTGAAAAAATAATGATTACATTCCAGTGGTTTTGATGTTGTGAAGTTGATTATTGTAAAGGAATGCTGTACATTAAAATAAATACAGACAATGAAATAAGACACTCAAAAGATATATTGCACTTAATTTTGTTCTCCAGTGTAAATATCTTATTAAACAGTCTGTATTTCCAGATACTGAGTTTCTATATAGCAGAAACTCATTGTTGCCTGCATTATTGCGGACTAATATGGGAAAGCAGAAACACCAATGTATGAACAGGCCACTGAAAGATAAATGCAGTTAGTTAACGTGTAATATACCTTGGTATCCCTATTTCGGAGGTATCCCTATTTGGGATAAATACTTCAGCTGAAATTGAATTACATTGGTACATCGAAACCCCTAGATCGAGCTCTTTTGGATGCCAGATTTAGCTATAAATCCTATATCTATAGAAGTTAAAGATTTTACATAATTTTTTTCGGAGGGGTTTACATACTTAGATAGGGCTTTGATGAGCTAAATCTCATGATATAGTATAGGACACTACAAACTGTTAAAATACAGAATAAATCATGTGGTAGTGATGTCAAGTTTGATATACATCTCTGCCGAGCGAGAAAATTTGAGATGCGAATTATTCGAAGTGGATGGAGCACTCATTCTTGGGACTGTAGCACAGCAATACAGCAAAAATTTGAATGTGACAATGCATCATGGAGCAGGTCAAGAAAGTTACCCAACACCTTCTTCGCAAGTGAGTTGACCAAATAACATGCTAGTTATTCTCTGTCACAACAGACCTGTAACTACTACACTCACATCTATTTGTTCCCTCCAAGAAACTATGCAGGGAACTACTATTTTCATTGAATTTGATGAGACTGAACTTAACTCATTTGCGACTGGTTTTTGAGTTGTCAAATAAAAGGAAATATCTCAGTTAAAGTGTCCTCTATTTTTAGTTTTAGTAAGTTTAAAAGTCAATTCCAACTGGCTAAGCATCCTGAAAGAACGAAGGGGTGCAGTTTGACTCACCACAAAGTATCAGTACTACTGCTGCAAAGTGAAAGATCAAAAACAGAACCATATAAAAGATGAGATCCAAAGTATTACATTCATATAAACAACGTTTTAAAGAAAATTAACAACCTGGGCAAGCACCTCAAATGTAACATACCAATTATTTGGTCAGAGCACCTGCGGAAGACGGGCCTGCATTTTGCCAAATTCAGTTTTTAGTACACACCTGTGCTTTTTTTGTTGGTCCTCAAGTTCAATTTTAATAGTGGCGTTTAAAATAATCCCGAATGAAACTTGCAGGCTGAACCATTCATAAACAACTAAATTATCTCTATCCAAAATACAGAGTATAAACTTGTTCACAAGTTAGAAGTCGAAGAAGTATGAAGCCAACATGATCAACCTGAACTTTCCACACAGGGCTAAATATTACAAATTCAATTTTTCATAATTACATTTGGCTGCAGAAGAACAAAATCTAATTAATCCAAAATCAGTGTGTTTCTTTGTTTAAATGCGTGTTGACACAGCAGAAACCAAGCAGAGCATTGTCACGCATTTTCTAAAGGCAAAATACCCACACCAGATCTTTTTAAAAAGTATATTCTTTTAAATACACAACCTACAATTCAAATAAAAGCATAACCCACTTTTAAACAGACTGAACAAACAGGCTTCGAACAGAAGTACGTTGCATTTTTGTAATATCTAAAACCCCAAGATTCCTTACATTTCTGGACAAATCTTTCACTTACAAAAATCAAAAGTTAAGGAAATTCTGAGTACCGAGGAGCACCCTTCACACTACTGACTGCACTGGAACAGCATGGCGTCACTCGTTTTACCTATACCACGGTGCTGCAGAAAATACCTCAAAAAACAAAAAACCCTGAACACTTTCAACCCAGTGCAGGATGAAACCATTTTAAAAACACACCAAGCAAACCCCTACTTCATACGTGCTCCACGAAGCTCACACCTACTCAGCCAAGAGGCAAGGCACTGTAACCAGGCACAGCACTTCCATTTCACCTTCCACAACATCAAGGCGAAAAAGAAAAATCCTTAAACACTCAAAATAAGCCGTTCCTCCATTTTCCTACAGGTATAATGCAGGCAAATACGTCTGAAAAGTGGTTAGTTGAAGACGGGGGGTGGGGAACCGATGAAGGGAAAAGAGAGAGACTTCGCCATCCTCCATAACAATACAAGAAACGTACCCTTCTTTCCCTCACCCCTTTCCCCCCAGGGAGGAAAGCAGCCCCTGAAAGAGAATCAAGAGTGTATTTGCTGTGTTGCAAATGCCCCAAAATGTTTAAAGGTGAATAATCTCAACGGTGGGCATGTTTGGTTGGGTGGTGTGGAAGAGAGAGAGAGAAATAAAATGGGCTACATTCCAAGCCTCGATTTTTGTTTCAAGTTTTTGAAAAGCAGAGAAAGAAGAGGAGAGAAAGAAGAGGAGGGGGGGAGAGGGGGGAACGGAACGGAGCGGAGGGGGGGGAAACGGAACGGAGCGGAGGGGGGGGAAACGGAACGGAGCGGAGGGGGGGGGAAACGGAACGGAGCGGAGGGGGGGGGAACGGAACGGAGCGGAGGGGGGGGGGAACGGAACGGAGCGGAGGGGGGGAAACGGAACGGTGCGGAGGGGGGGGAACGGAACGGAGCGGGGGGGGGAACGGAACGGAGCGGAGGGGGGAACGGAACGGAGGTGGGGGAACGGAACGGAGCGGAGGGGGGAAACGGAACGGAGCGGAGGGGGGGAACGGAACGGAGGGGGGGGAACGGAACGGAGCGGAGGGGGGGAACGGAACGGAGCGGAGGGGGGAACGGAACGGAGCGGAGGGGGGGAACGGAACGGAGCGGAGGGGGGGAACGGAACGGAGCGGAGGGGGGGGAACGGAACGGAGCGGGGAACGGAACGGAGCGGAGGGGGGGAACGGAACGGAGCGGAGGGGGGGAACGGAACGGAGCGGAGGGGGGAACGGAACGGAGGGGAGGGGGGGACGGAACGGAGCGGAGGGGGGGAACGGAACGGAGCGGAGGGGGGGAACGGAACGGAGCGGAGGGGGGAACGGAACGGAGCGGATGGGGGGGGGAACGGAACGGAGCGGAGGGGGGGAACGGAACGGAGCGGAGGGGGGGAACGGAACGGAGCGGAGGGGGGGAACGGAGCGGAGGGGGGGAACGGAACGGAGCGGAGGGGGGGGAACGGAACGGAGCGGAGGGGGGGGAACGGAACGGAGCGGAGGGGGGAACGGAACGGAGCGGAGGGGGGGAACGGAGCGGAGGAGGGAACGGAGCGGGGGGGGGGGGGGAACGGAGCGGGGGGGGGGGGGGGGGAACGGAGCGGAGGGTGGGGGAAG